>NC_139468.1:29102500-29120000 GCF_057233095.1 Heloderma suspectum | reverse complement strand
TCTTTGGGATGGATTGAGTTGCTGCCTCCTGAACAATGTTACGGATAGGGATGGCGGAGAATTTCTCCCCGAAACTTCGGGGGGCTGAGCGCCAACGTGTTCGGCCCCCCGAACAAGTTTCGGGGAGAAATCCTCCGCACCCCCCCGCCCCCCGCACCCCCCCCCGGGACGGGACTTACCTTCGCCGAATGTACCTCCCCGTGGCGGGTCCGGCCGGCGGTTCGGCGGGTGTTCGTGTGGGGCGGGAGCGGCAGCCGGACTTTCGACCGGCTGCCGCCGCCGCCATTCCAATAAAAGAAAAAAAAAAAACGCCCCCTGATAGGCTACGTGACGATTAACGTAGCCTATCACGGCTAGATTTGCAAAGTCAGCCGTGATAGGCTATGTCAATCATCACGTAGCCTATCACGGGTGACTTTAAAAAAAAAAAAAGCGCGTACAGATAATGGCGGCCCCCATAGTGAGCCGCCATTCCCATTCCTTATTTGGTTGCTGTAGTCTACGTAAAGGTTTACATAGACTACGGTGACCAAATAAGGAACGCGAATGGCGGCTCCCTATGGGGGCCGCCAGTAGCGTACACGCTTTTTTTTTTTTAAGTCACCCGTGATAGGCTACGTGACGATTCACGTAGCCTATCACTGCTGACTTTGCAAATCTAGCCGTGATAGGCTACGTTAATCGTCACGTAGCCTATCAGGGGGCGTTTTTTTGTTTTTTTTTAACTTTCGAGTTCGCGGCCGGGGCGAGATGGGAAGCCTCCCCCCCGGCCTGAATTTCGGCTGGGGCGAGGCGGGAAGCCTCCCCCCCCGGCCTGAACTTCGCGGGGGGAGCAGCGAAGCGCCTCCCCCCCCCGCGAACAACCTTCGAGGACAGGTAAGGGACTTTCGTCCACCCCTAGTTACGGACCTCCGTCCATAGTTCCTCAGGCACTCTGTCTATCAGGTCTAATCCCTGAAATCTATTCCTCACCTCCACTGTATATTCATCAGGGATATGATTTAGGTCATACCTGAATGGTTTAGTGGTTTTCCCGACGTTCTTCAATTTAAGCCAAAATTTTGCAACAAGAAGCTCATGATCTCAGCCACAGTCAGCTCCAGGTCTTGTTTTGACTGACTGTATAGAGCTTCTCCATCTTTGGCTGCAAAGGACATAATCAATCTGATTTCGATATTGACCATCTGGTGATATCCATGTGTAGAGTCGCCTCATGTGCTGTTGGAAAAGAGTGTTTGCTATGATCAGTGTGTTCTCTTGGCAAAACTCTATTAGCTTTTGTCCTGCTTCATTTTGTACACCAAGGCCATGCCTGCCTGTTATCCCGCTGATTTCTTGACTTCCTACTTTAGCATTCCAATCCCCTATGATGAAGAGGACATCTTTTTTTGATGTTAGTTCTAAAAGGTGTTGTAGGTCTTCATAGAACCGATCAACTTCAGCTTCTTCGGCATCAGTGGTTGGGGCAGAGACTTGAATTACTGTGATGTTGAATGGTTTGCCTTGGATTCGTACTGAGATCATTCTATCGTTTTTAAGATTGTACCCCAGTACTGCTTTTCCCACCCTTTTGTTGACTATGAGTGCTACTCCATTTCTTCTAAGGGATTCTTGCCCACAGTAGTAGATATGATGGTCACCTGAATTAAATTCACCCATGCCTGTCCATTTTATTTCGCTGATTGCCAAGATGTCGATGTTCAATCTTGCCATCTCATCTTTGACCACCTCCAGCTTACCTTGATTCATTGATCTGACATTCCAGGTTCCTAAACAATATTGTTCTTTACAGCATTGGATTTTCTTTTCACCACCAGACACATCCACAGCTGAGTGTCCTTTCAGCTTTGGCCCAGCCACTTCACTCTTTCTGGTGCTACTTGGAAATACCCTCTGCTCTTCCCCAGTAGTATATTGGACACCTTCCGACCTGAGGGGCTCATCTTCCGGCATCATCTCTTTTAGCCTTGTGATATGTTCCATGGGGTTTTCTTGGCAAGAATACTGGAGTGGGTTGCCATTTCCTTCTTCAGTGGACCACATTTTGTCAGAACTCTCTGGCATGACCTGTCCGTCTTGGGTGGCCCTGCATGGCATAGCTTATGGCTTCACTGAGTTACACAAGCCCCTTCAACAAGGCAGTGATCCATGAAGGGGACATAAATATTTACATAGGCTAAAATGGCAGGGGGAAAAAAGGAACACAAATGGCGGTTCATTTTTTTGCCATGGTGATAGGCTACGTAAATATTTATGTAGCCTATCACGGTTAAATACACAAATAGGCTATGTAAATATTTATGTAGCCTATCACGATTAAATATACGTAGATTAAGACATCAAAAATAAGGAACGCGAATGGCGGCGGCCATAGCCGCCGCCATTTGCGTACGCGGTGTTTTGTTTTGTTTTTTTCCCCAGAGCCCTCCATGGCCGGAAATCCGGCTGCGGATGGCTCTGGCCTGGCTGGGCCTGGCCGGCTGCTCTGTGGACCCACTGCGGAGCACAGCCGGCCGCGGAGGATTCTGGGGGGAGGGACGGAAACCCTCCCCCCCACCATCAGCATAATCCATGAACAGGTAAGTCCCTTTCGTACATCCCTACTAAAAAGGGGTATTTGCAACTGGCTGGCAGTTGTCTAACACCATCAGGTTCAGGGGAGGGGGATGCAACTTTGCACTTTCCCCCTATATACTGAAGCATGTAAAGTGTGTGTGTGTGTGTGTGTGTGTGTAATGCACAATTTTTAAAGTGGACATTTTTCGAATGCTGACACAAGTTGGGGGATATGCAAGGTCCCCCCCAAAAAACAAAATCCATTAAAAAATGTTTACATTTGCATTTGGATAGGACAAATTTGAGACAGAAATGAGGCAAATTCAAGCAAAGACACTCATACATCCCTAGCCTACTGCTCTGTGGGTATTTTTTAATCCACCATGGATTCGCAATGAAAGCGGTTCTTGTCACCACCGAGTGCTGTACCCAAATAATAAACAGGGACCTGGAAGGCAAAGGGACAGATGCATATGTGCAAGAGGAGAGGGCCATAATCTATGTCTCAGGAACACAGAGGATTTCCAGAAGCCAATTAGATTTCCTACTGGGAAAGGGTAGGATGAGGGAGCTTGGAAACTGACATTAAACTATCCACACAACAGCTATCAAAGAACAGCCATCAAAAATGGATGGGTGGGTGGGCGAAGGAGCAATATGCATTAAAACTCAAGCTGAAGACAAACTGGTTTTGAACAAGGCATTGCTTCCCATGGTTCACACACATTTATTTTGCCCCCTGTTCAAAACAGGCTTTGGTGACAGCATGAACACCTGCAATTTCCCAAGAGCCAAACTAAAATGTGTGTACACTCCACAAGTTGCAATCCCCTCCCCCGCCCAACGTGAGGGTGGAGAAAGCACAGCTTCAGTTTGCAGTTTTCCAAAGGAAGAAAAGGAGAGAGTAGAATATTGGAAGCCACCCAGAGCCTATGGGATAGGGTGGGGTATGAATGGTGTCAAACAAAGAAAGTGATACTGTATTTTGATCAGGGATGTACAGATTTTGTTTAATCCACTCCATGTGTGTTTTGCAGATTATCAGGTGTCTTTTGTTCCAGTGCCTGCTCATTGATAGAACAGGATTTCCTACGCCTTCCAAAAAGTATGGAAAAATATCTGCTGCCATTTATGTAACTTTCCCTGGTATGCTGCACCTTGCATATTTTTCTTAATGCTACACAGTGGAGGCTGAAGAGAGATCAGAGATTTTTAGCCATAGGCTAACGCATGGACATGTAGATTTGGGGGGAAATGCAGAGTTGTGCATGTGTGCATCAGTGCAACTGTGCACACACACAAGCACACATTTCTGGAAGTGCACAGATGAGCAAGTGCATACTTTCAAACTTGGTGCATACTCTCGAACATGGATGCACCATTGGGAAACTGAATATTTCCTGGGAACTGTGTTCCTGCTTGCATTCAGGGTTGCGAACGTGACATGTTTGAATGATTTGTTAACAGAAATGTAATTCTCATACATCCCTAGTGGTTAAGCCCAATATCTTCTGAGCAGGTCAAGTCAGGCAGTGCCAGAACCCATCAGGAAAAGTCAGGTCAGATCAGCTCAAGTATATCTAAGGCTTAGAGACAGATTTGACTTGATCTGACCTGACCTTGCCTGACTGGTCCTGGCCCTGCCTGACTTGACCTGCTCAGAAGTCTAAGCAGAGGTCAGGAAAGTTGGGACCATGGACAAACCCTAGTGGGCCCTACTGGCTGGAGATCTTCCTGCTTATTGGAGCTTGGAAGGATGTTGTCTCAGTGGAGAGCTAAAGCTATCTGAAGACTTGTGTAGGCTGTTAAGGCTTGTCCTGTAGTTTGCCCCATTTGGCTGGCTGTTGTTTGTTTTTAACCCATTTGACCGATTCTGTATCTGTTGGCTTTAGTGAGGTTGGAGAGATGGGGACTCATTGTTTGAGCCCAAGGATGAAGGTGGGACAATGTCCTCTGATAGAGATGGTGTGGGAGAAAATACTGAAGATTCTCCCTTGGGTGGATCAATCTGTGCCTCAACTTCCTGAGTCTTCCTCCAGGTATTGCAGAATTCTGATGTCAGGGGTCATGACAATACCAATATTTGAGGAGCTCAGTAGTAGAACATGTAAAAGGTCCAGGTCCAGGTACGATCCATGGCATCTACAGGTAGTGAAGAAACAGGCTTATGTCTGAAACCCTGGAGACAGACAGCCAGTCAATGGAGATAATACTGAGCTAATGAGTAATGACCTGTTAAATGATGGACCTTTTGCATGAAGCCATTGGCTTGCCATGTGCGTTCAGACTGCACTGGTCTAGCTCAATATTTACTTTGACTGGCAGCAGCTCTCCAAGGGGCAGTGAAGGCTGGTGGCTCCAATTTCAGTAGGGCTGTGAATCCACTCCCGATTTCAGTCAGAACCAGCCAGAACTCTAAAGGAACTATTTTTGGGATAGGGTTCAGCACCTTAGATAGCTCCTTTAGAGTTCAGGCTAGAGTTCTGAGAGCCACCCAGAATGGATACACAGCCCCACTGAAATCAGAGCCACCAGCCTCCACTGCCAAGGAGTCAGGCAGAGGGTTTTCCCAGGTTTGTTACCTGAAATCCTGTTTAACTAAAGATATGAGGGATTGAACCTGCACCTTTCTCCATGCAAGGCATGAGCTTGTCCACTAGGCCTTAACATACAGTGCATCCATTGAAGATGCCTGTTAATGGATCCCATTGTCTAATTCGGGGATAGGAAGACTTCAGCCTGTGGTATCTCCTTTTTTTCTTTTCTTTTCTTACTGGAACCTGGAGATCCACCAACTGCAAAAGACATGCACTGAATTAGAATTAAAGAATCCTGAGCCCAGGACTTTGCTCTGAGTACCAAAACTAAATGGAGCTAACAGTCCTCCAATGCAAAAATTCACTCTTGGTTACCCCGAGTTTTCTACATTTCAGCAATATAATTGGGAGGAGGGCTTGGAGGAATTTTATTGCTGCTATTGTTTTACAATTCCAAGTCAGAAACCCCTGCCAATCTACAGGAAATCACCCAGAGATCTACAAGATCTACCTTCTGGCTGGTCTACATGTTGCCCATCCCTGGTTCAACAGTCATCAGTGAGAGGTCCCTGGGCTAAATCTAACCCTCTGAGAAGTGTTGCCTGCCTGCTCCTCACCCTCACAAACCAGTTGTCATCCTGCACAACAAAGTTGTAGGCAATATGGTATTGGTAGCAAAAGAATTTGTTGGTTGGCTGATTTAGGGGAGGGAGATTAGGCACTGGCTCACCTTCACTCCTGCCAATAAGTGACCCTCCAGGAAAAACTAGTGGCTGACCAGGACTGGTGTCTTCCATTGCCCTGAACCCATGGAGCAACAATGGAACCAGCTCCAGAGGGTGGTGAGATGGAGCATTTGCTGGGGACCCAAGTTTGGCATGGATCCCACTTCTCCAGCAATGTCACAATCCTCTCTTTTTTAGGGCTGTGCAAACTCACCCAAGTCCGCCCCATGACCCGCCTGCCAGATCCCTGCCCACTGGAGTGACACCCTCAGGCCCTGCGGAGTCCGTGGACTTTCGAATGATTTTTTTTTTCTTTCCTGAAATTTACGCATATAAATCCATAGAAAAATCCATAAGTTTCTGCTGAGGAAACGTAGAATGGAATAGGGGACAATACACTAAATGTTACGTACTGGAATAAATTATGAAATTTTTACATAAATACTTAAGTAAATACTCACGTAAATATTTACGTAATTATTTCCGTATTTTTCCACAGGACGAAAAAAAATATATTTGCATCTGTCTGTGGGCAGATGACAGAACAAAAGGCACCTGACAATCCACAAAACACAGACGGAGTGGATTTTACACAGTCCGTACATCCTTATCCCTACTCTTTTTGAAAGCATCCAAAGAGGGAAAGGGAGAGAGTTTGAGGTAGGGGGCACATTCATTTTGTAACAAAAATAAAACAAATGGATCCCATTATTTCATTCCTTCTTCATCACAAAACAAACATAATGGATACAAATGAATCCAGAATGGGCAGCAATGGATTCACCTCATTCATTTAATTTCATCCTGACAAGGCAGGCAGTGGCAAAGTTATGGCTCTCCCTCTGAAATCACTGGGGACAAAAATGAATCACAGTTATGGAAATGGACAAAATGCGTGATGCTACGAATGGTATTCTGATGAATCATCAATTACACAAATGGTGGTTTTAATAATGAAAATGAACAGAGGAATGAGAGAGAGTGTCCCCCTCCCCGTTTTCACATCCATCACCTTTCAGGTTAAGGGGGTGCACTGAGGGTGCCTTGAATGAAGAACCCCCCCCCCCAATACAGTAGATAGAACTGAGAAGCAGCATTGTACCTGTGTTCCTTATAGCCACAGTGCCCCTTTTCCAGGAACTGGACACATTGCCTCTCAATACAGTAAAAGTGGCATTTCCAATAGAAATTGGCAAACTTATCAGGACATGCACCATATGCCAGACCACTGCTGTCTGCCCCCCCTGCTCGCCATACATGGCAAGCTGACAGACGGTCCACAGGTGCCCAGCAAGCAGCCACTCTCTCCCTCAACAAGCTGTCATTTTACATAAAAAATGGCAGCTCGCCTTTTGGCATCCCCATTTATGCAAATGACTGTAAAGCAGCCATTTACACAAGATTATGGGTATAAATGGACAATTTACACCTGTAATTTTGCATAAATGGCCCCTTTATGGCCACCATTTACACAAATGGGGATTTACAAAAAAGGCTGAGCCACCATTTCTACATAAAATGGTGGCTTGGCAGACCAGTGGGGACTGCCACGCTTGCCTGACTCGGCATGCACCAAGTTGGATGAGTGCAGCAGTCCACGGACTGGTGTCCAGAAGACTGAGTGGGGGGGGTCTGCTTGATTCCACCCCCCTCTCAGACTTCCATGACATCCCTAATTTTCAAGGGTTGGCAAGAAAATTACTTAATCCTGCATTTTTTTCTGGTTATGGAAGCACAATGCAATATCTCATTTGACGTGTGCCAGCATAACTTTAGACACTTCCACAGGGAAGACCAGAATAGCATTTGGTCCCAAAGAAGCCTGAGAAACAGGGACTACTCAAGCAGCTCACAATGACTATCTTTGCATGATTCACTTCCAGGAAGGAAGGAAGGAAGGAAGGAAGGAAGGAAGGAAGGAAGGAAGGTTCTATCCCCTCTGAAATCTGCTTAGTAATTCTACCCCATTTTCCCTCTTCTTGGCAACTTCAGCAGAGAGCCAAATGAAAGAGCTGCAATGGAATCAAACCCTCCTCTAAACTCCAGTTGGTCCCTGCTTGGCCGAGAATGTTTGAGTAGCTGAGAAATAGTGCTGGGTTGCTATATATGGAACATGTTCCATAGATAATGAATGTTGGTCTCCAGGGAAGTCAAATCAGTGAAGTTTTAATGATTTCCTGTCATTGGAAAACTAAATTATCCTAAACTGCAACTATGTCTAGAAATACTGGTGCAATTGGCAGCAAGTGGAGAGGTGTGTTGTTGTTGTTTTTAATCAAACTAAACAGAAAGAGAGATAGAGCAACACCTAAGAAATGACATTTGGACATGTTTTCTTAAGTACTTTAATTGGAAGTCCTTGAATAATAGACTCCTCTCCTATATCATTCCCTCCAACCTCTTATTTCCTGTTTCTATTATGGGTGCTGTATATTGTATGATGGGTTGAGCATTGACCTGATGTGGTCAGTGATAATGGAAGTGGAATGATGGAAATGGGCAGAATTTCTCTAGGTGATATTACCAGCGATAGGGAAATTGTTCTACCTCCAGTCTGTGTCACTTTTGCATGTGTTCACTCATATATCCATTCTGTACCTTTTCTGAACGTATCAGAATTGAATACGAAGAAGAAGAAGAAGAAGAAGAAGAAGAAGAAGAAGAAGAAGAAGAAGAAGAAGAAGAAGAAGACATCTGCACAAAAATCTCTACATTAGGGATGAGAGAACCAGCACATCTTCAAGCTCACTTAAATCCTCCAAAAACTACTTTGACGCTCATTCTGGCTCACTCCCGTGTTCATTTTTGACCTGTCTTTTGGCTTGCTCAAATGGGAAAAGTGTGAATTTTATACAGGAAAAGTATGCATTTCTATGTGTTCTTTTCCAAAGTGGGCCCTTTTCCCCATTGATAAAAGCATGACAATGTGCTGGTTTTCACAAATGGGTATTTTAAAGTATGCATGTAAAGACAAAACAAAGAAACAAACAAAAATGCCACCATTGTTTGAACATGATCACAAATGTGGGAATTTATGAACATTTCTTGAATAAAGCACTCCTGCCCATGTTCACATTTGGGATTGTGAACAGGACAGGTTCACATAAATAGTGAACAGAAACAAAATTATTGTACTTTCCTATCCTAGATATAAGTAAGGATGAAGACAGATATAATTGATTTATTTGCTTATGACATTTGTATCCTTCCTTTTCTTCAAGGATCTCATGGCACTATACAGTATCCTCTCCTGTATGTTATCCTCACAACAACTCTGCTAGGTAGGTTAGACTGAGAGATAACAAGTGGCTCAAGGATGAACACCCAATGAGATTCACGGATAAGCAGGGATTGAACTCAAGTCAGGACTTCCCAGTCTCCATCCAACAGTCTAGCTGCTACACCATACCGGTTCTCATATAAAAAAGAAAAACCCATGGTGCCAATCCTGTTTCTTCTGTGCTTCACAATGGTATGTGTGTGTGAGGGAGAGAGACAGACATATATTCTAACAAATCAAAAGCCAGGTCAGAAACACAGTCATAAAACTAATATGATCATGTCAACTGTGTTTGTTTTAGTACACTGGTGCTTTGATTAAAAGTTTGCTCTAAAACAGGCACCCACCGAAACACCCTACTCTTTTTGATTTTTATTTAACAATGTTCTTGTATTTTCTTATTGGCACCTGGGATAGCTACAAAGTGAAGCTTCTAGGAGCCTCTAGCTGCTGTTGTCTTAAATTGTGTATTTATTTGCTACATTTGTATACCACTCCACATACAAGCAGATTCCAGAGTGGTGAACAACAAGACATAAAATGAAGAAAAGATTAAAAAGATAATTTCCCATGAACGTATCTGAGTAAGTTATTTGTCCTGTGTGACTAGCCATGCAGCCATTTTATAGAAGGGTTCTGAAAGTTTCTGGAAGTTTCCCAAATTTCCAAATGTGCCCACAGGCCCAAAAGGTTGCCTGCTGCTTTCAAGCCTAAAATAATTTGAGAAGACATGGGTAGGGGAGAGTGAGTGCATGCACAGACATACACACACAGGGAGAGAGAGAGAGCGCAGTAGTGATACTTCTGTGATGGAGCTGGAAAGGGCACACAGAGAGAGGGGGGAGGGAGAGGGGGAGAACACAATAGTGGCATGCCTATGATGGAACTGGAGAGGGCACACACACACACACACACACACACGAGGGGGGGAGGGAGAAGGAGAGGGAGAGAGAGCCCAATGGCAATACTCCTATGATGGAGCTGGAAAGGGCACACAGAGAGGGGGGAGGGAGAGAACACAATAGTGGCATGCCTATGTTGGAGCTGGAAAGGGCACATACACACACACACACACACACACATGAGGGGGAGAGAGAAGGAGAGGGGGAGAGAGCACAATGGCGATACTCCTATGATGGAGCTGGAAAGGGCACACACACACACACAGAGGGAGAGAGAGGGAGAGAACACAATAGTGGCATGCCTATGATGGAGCTGGAAAGAGCGCGTGCGCACACACACACACACACATGGGTGGGATAGGTGACTGAATGATTTTGAAGGTATTCAGAACCTCAAGTGAATCCTCCTTTAATGAGCAACAAAATCAAGTCGTGTGGGATGCTGAAGCAAAGAGAAAAAACAGCACACGAAGCTGCCATGTGACTCAGTCCCTTCCAAATTTGCTGTGAGCAACGGAGGTCTTCTCAGCTCCTTCGCCCTGACTCAGCCTTACACTCCCCTTCCTACAGGCTCTGACAACAGCTGCCAAAGTTGCAGCATTCATATGATGCTCACAATACTTTGCCAGGTCACCAGCCTCCTACTGCTCTGCATTAACACATTGCCCCCACGTCCTTCCTGCTTCCAGCTTGCTCTGTCCCATGAATATTCTGCCAGGCAGAAAGGCAGAAATCTGCAATAAACTTGGGTCGGGGATTCTGCTGGGATTTTATAAACCAGCAAATCATGTTCACCAGTCCCATGTTAATGGATTGCATCCCAGCCTGACTATAAACAACTGTAGGAGCCACTGCTCCGTACTTGCAGAACCCACTGGAGAAAGAGAAACCAGATGTGGTCACTAAAAAGTTCTGGCTTTAAAGAAGAGAAAAACATTACAATATTTTTCTGCTAGAAAAGGGATAATGGAATCGCTTGTATTGTTCCTTCCAGCACTCATTAGGTAATCAAGGTCAAACCATCGGCTGTGCTAACAACAGACCAAATATCCATGAAAAATGCTCAGTTTGACTCTTCTTCTAGGAGAAACCAGGAGATGTCTTACAAGTATAGGCTAAATCTAGGTCTCAAAACCAACCCATGCCTGAAATCAGAATTGGCCAAGACCACCTTCTCAGGAGAGATAGTAGAACACCTCACATACCAGGACCATGAAGAGTTAGGGCATCCATCAGGGCACTCCCAGTTTGCCACCTAAAGAAGACACACCAGCTGGGGAGGATACAAAGTGAGATGATTTGATGCTAGGGAACTCACCTGCGCCCACCCCGCGTGCCATTCTCCAGATTCCCACCGGCCTCCATCCTGACCCTGTTTGGCATGCGGGGCAAGATGCTGGACAGTCTCGAGATGTCCAGTGATAGCTCATGGCTCCTTTTCTTCCTGCAAGCTGCCATTTTGCATAAAAAATGCAGGCATGCTAAATCGTCATTTGCATAAAGTGGTGGCTGTAAATAGTGCCATTTACACAAAATTACAGGCCTAAATGGGAAACCAGCCAGTTCTTGGGTCCATGGAGTGGGGTCCAGGGGTCGAGTTGGCAAGAACTCACCGAGCTCCACCCCCAAACTGGACTCCTCCACCATCCCTATTTGATGCCCCCAGAGTCCAGCAATGATGTGGCCATGAACTCAGGGGCTGAGGAGCCAGTGGTGTCAAAGGAGGCCAGAGCACCATCACAGAGCCAAAGACCCCCAAGCCTGGACCAACAATTGAAGCCACCAAGCCTACCTCCAGTACTGGGTGAGCACAGCCTTCTCCAAGAGCTCCTTAATCCATGGAGCTGGTGAACCAGTGCTAGCAGCATGCCCAACATGTGTGCTTGGAGAGATACAAGAGTGCTAGGCTCTAGGCCAGAGGCCTGACACTTACAGCTTTCCACATTGTGGAAAGGGGTAGAGTCTTGGAAGTCTGGTGGGCATTCAGTACTTCAGTCTGGTCTCAGACCTTGTCAGAGGAAGTTGCTCAATAGAAGCTCCCCTAGGTGCTGCAACATTCAGCCTTCTTCACTGCCTTAAGTCCCATGGGCTTCTGTTTTAGACCAGAACACACCAACCATCTGCTCACAGCTCTGACCAGCTCCAGACTCTCCACAAACACCTCCAGAAACACAAGAGCTAAAATTGTGATGAGGCTGAGATGAAGTCTAGCCCATGAGAATAGTACATACCTGGAAGCATGAAGCTGTTCTCTGAGACCTCCTTGAGCAAGCAGGAACCTGAAAATATGCCAGATCAGGGCCCTCCAGATGCTTCAGGACAGGATGGGGCAACCATGGCAGCTACAGAACTACTTGTTTGCTGCATGGCTGTTGCTGGTGCATCATCTCCATTTGCTCAGCTCCTCGTACTCGAATTAGGGATGTTGGAGGATATTTGGTTGGGGCATGAGCTCGGTGATTTCTCGCCAGCTCAGCCTGCCAGACACCAGCCCATGGATCTCCACGCTTGCCAACTCAGGAATCTCCACTTGCCCGCGAGTGCCATTTTGCAGGTAAGCTACTTCCGGGAATTGCAATTTCTGCAAAATGGTGGCCATAAAGAGACCATGTATGCAACACTGCAGGCATAAGCAGTCTAATGGTGCTGTTTACAGCTGCCATTTCTTGGAAATCATGATTTGTATAAGTAGCTTACCTGAAATTTCTACACAAAATAGCAGCTTGCAGAAAGATGAGGAGCCATGCCCCACTCACCAGGCACCTGCAGACCATCCGGCAGCTTGCCCGGTGTGCTGAGCAGCATGAGGTAAGTTGCAGGGGTCTGGTGAGTGGCATGTGGGCGGGGGGGTTGCTCATCCCTAGCTCTAATCTTTTTGGTCAGACACAAAACCTTGCCATGGTCCTGCTCCCTACCCTGTTGGACAGCAACCCAGTCTTGGCAGTACAACAAGGCCCCTAGCCACACACTCAAGGTTGGCAGGAACAGGACACATGGGGACACAGCCATCAGTAAGCTTACATTGGAAGAGAGTACTTTATGTTTATAGCTGGATGTCACATCCATGCTAGAGGCTCTATAGAGGAGTCTCTGTATCTAAGACATACGTCATGCCCAAGCTCTATTAAAAGCTCGGGTGTGTGTGTTTCTATTGGGAGGACATATGGGTCCCTCCCGTGCAATCTTTTTTGCTATAGGGTGCAACTGAGAGAACGTGCACAAATGTTCTGCTAGCTTATTGCTTTTTATGACCAAAGATTGTGTTTTCTTTAATGGATGGCAGGGTACCTACAAACAGGAACCAGACAGTTTTTATGATGCTGAAATCAAAATATCTATCTATCTATCTATCTATCTATCTATCTATCTATCTATCTATCTATCTATCTTCAATTTGGCAAGAGATAAAGCACTTATGGCTGTGAATCCCACTGAAATCATTTCTCAGGTTCAAAGGCAGGTGAAAATAAGGAGTGTTGAGCAAAGGGGAGTGGATCCAGAAGCTTTTAAAACCCAATAAAGAAAACAAAAAGATACGGACACAGAAAGGGCACAACCTTGACAAGTGCAGAATGCCCTAAAGCTCAGATCACTTTAGAAGAAAACACTCCAGCACTCACTGGAACACCAACGCAGATGCAGATAACAGCTGTCCGCAGTGTTGCACATGATAACTCGTATTTCGGAGCAGCAGCCAAGGATGAAAATAGATGTTGAGGGTTGTATCCAATCCTGGCCATCCACCATCAGAAAAGAAAACATTGGCACAATGGATTCCTCCTTGCCCTGCATCCCCCTGTGCATCCCCAAATCTGCTCTGGAGGGTTGAGAGACTCTCTGGAGCACATTTGGGGGTTGCATGGGGAGGTACAGGGAGAGAGGGGGGCAAGGAGAAGCATTTGAATGGCAGGATTGATAGGCAGGAGGTGGTTTTAACCCTTCACATATCAGCTGATTCTCCCTTGCAAAGACCTCCCCCTGACTGCTTTTCTGCACAACTAGACTTTTTCCAGTTTCTGACAGTGAAGGAAGAGAAGGGGGGGAGTAGATCAAAGGTGGAGCACCGGCGGTCCCCCAGAAGTGTTTGCACTATCGGCACCAGTCACCTTGGTCAATGACCAGGGACAACGGGAGTTCAGCACCATCAGGAGGGGCATAGGTTTCCAAAACCCTTAACTAGAAAGTAGAAGGCCTGGATCCAGCTAGGTAGTTCTCGTGTCCACAAGAGCAGGGCACCAAGCTAACAACCAACACACCACAGAAGGGGAACACAGCAGTAGGGATGCCAGATAAATTTGTTTGGGGGTGGGGGAGAGTTCAACAAATTCTCCTAGGCTTGGCCCACCTGACTTTGTTTCAGTTCCCACCGGGGCGCCTGGCTCAATTTTAGGGATGTTGGAGAAATCCTCCACAGACCCCAATGAGGCTGGATTCTATTGAATTTGCCCCCCCCCCCAAAGTCCGCGGAGGATCGGATCTCCCATCTGAGCTTCCAGGAGGAATCCTCGCCGGCTGGATCCTCCCCGCCGGCCAGCTCTGGAGCGCCAGCGATACGACTGCCGTTGCTGTATCGCTGGCTGGGCGGATTGACTAAGGACGCAAATGGCATCCGGGACGCCATCTGTGGCTGTAAAGGCCTTAGTTTAAGGTAAATGCAGCCATTTACAGCTGCATTTACCTTAAACTAAGACCTTTACGGCTGCAAATGGCATCCTGGATGCCATTTGCGTCCACAGGCAGTAGTCCCCTTCAGCCAGCAATACAGCATGGCGGCCGTATCGCTGGCACTTTGGAGCCGGCCAGTGGCTCCGTGGAATTGCCACGGAGCAGAGCTGGCCAAAGAGGATTCCGGGGGGGGGGGGAATGGATCGCCTCCCCCCCCACAGATCTGACCCCCCCCCCCGAACAGCAGGTAAGCGTTCCACCCAACACTACTCAATTTACAGCGAGTCAGGCCAGTTTGCCATTTTTTCAGAAATTTTGCACACTTTTATTTGGAAGGTTCTGTAATGAGATTTCTGAGCAATTTGCACACATTACAGTCAAATTTGTGCAGATTGTGCAAATTGGGGTCTAATGTGCATAATTTGCACAAATGTGGTAGTAATTTGCACAAAATGCTCAGAAACTGTCCAAATTGCAGAACCTCCCTCCCCCCAAAAATGCACAAAGAAGTTCCCAGAATTTGGTGAACAGTCTGCAGCTCAACTCACAGCACAAGGGCTGTGAAATCCCATCGAGCCAAAAAGCAACCAGATTTCCCAGAAACTGACATCCCTACATGGCAGCCACAGACACAGTACAGACAGTGCAATTCACACAGTGCAAGATGCAGTGTAGATTAAAACCAGCTGCTTATCACTGCAAGGGGGAGACAATCGTCTATGTTTTGTCTGCCTGCCCAAAAGCAGTTCACAGGTCAACAATAGCTCTTTATTTATTTCTCAAAGTGAAAAGGTCACTTCCACCCCTGCCAAAAAAAAATTCCCCAGAAAGCCCATTTTAATAGGGGTGTATGAAACCCCACTTACCTGGCTCCACTGGGTTCCATGGGGGGGGGCTGGAGGCGATCTGGTCCTCCACCCCGGAATCCTGCCCGGCCGGCTCCACTCCATGGCCAGTCCGCAGAGCCGCCGGCCGGACCAATCCGCAGTGGGGCCTCCATCCGCTGCCAGGCTGCTGTAGATGCAAATGGCGTCCTGCATAGGGGACGCCATTTGCATCCCTCCCTACGCTAGGCCGTGATAGGCTACGTATATGTTTACATAGCCTACCACGGCTAAAGCAGGGACTCAAATGGTGTCCCCTATGCCATTTGCATCCCCGATTTAGCCATGATAGGCTACCTAAATATTTACATAGCCTATCACAGCTAAAGCAGGGGTGCAAATGGCGGCTGCTACGATGGGCAAGGTTGCACTCAGGTAGGACATGAATACAACCTTGTCCCATGAAGCAAGGATGATTCCCCCTCTGGTTGCCTATCACCAGTTGGTGAAGATATTTTTGTTCTGGCAGGCTTTGGCCACCTAAGTATCTGTCGCTTTATGTAAATGGTACATTTTATCTGGGGTCTCTGCTTTTGTTGTATTTTAAGAGTATTTTAATGCATTTTATCTCATTTTATGACATAGTGATTTTGATGCATAGGCCTTAGAAGGGCAGTGGAAATTAGGGATGGTGTCAATGTCTGGTTGGGGCTCAAAGCCCAGCAAAAAGCTGCCGATTCAGTCCCCTGGATGCCAGTTCACAGACCTGAGCTCTTGCACGACTCGTGGCATGCTCCCTCAGCAAGGAGAGGGGAAGAAGGCACAGCCTCTCCTCCTTCGCCCATCCTTGCTACAGAGGCAGTGGCGTGGGACAGGCTGGTCGTTTTCCATAAGTTTTCCTGGCTTTACGGAAAACGACCAGCCTGTCCCTTACCGCAGCTGCTGTAGCAGGTGGGGGCAGAGGGAAGAAGGAGGCATCTATCCTCTTCTCCCACCCCGGCCCCAACTGCTGGAAGCCAGGGCAAGAGGCTGGGGGCAGGCCGCCAAGGCCATCCTTCCCCACACAGGCCCTTGACAGCCAGCGTGAAGAAGAAAGGTGATGGCAGCACCCCAGAGCTCTTGTCCTCTCGTCCTCTTGAGAAGGCCAGGGCGAGAAGGTAGGGGCTGGCTGCTGAGGCCCTTTTCCCCTGCACCAGCCCTTGACAGCCGGCATAAGAAAGAGGGTTGGCTCACGCAGCTTGTGGGCAGATGGGGCAAGCAGGGTAGCTCGCTGAGCAGGTCCAGGCTGCACGAGCTGGAGGGGACGTTCATTGAGCTCTCCCTGCCCCAGACAGGGATGGGCTCATCCATCCGTAGTGGAAATCTCTCTCTATATAAATAAATAAATAAATAAAAATAAATAAATTGGCAAAAGTCAGGATAAAATCATGCTTGCTAGCCAGGGCGCATCACTCCTATATGTGTTCTTTCCATCAAACCACTTGAGACAATTATAGTAGAAGAACAGGCACATGAGAGAATAAGAAGGTGTACCTCCAGAGCCAGCCAGATATGTTCTAGTGTGTCATGGGGATGATCCACACAGCACCACCACCGCTTTTCACTAATGGCATGGGGCCCACTCCACTACTGAGCCTTTGACAACTGTCAGAGGCAAATATAAGGGCTCTGGATAGGGGTGAATGCTCCTTCCTTGTTCTCCTCAACCTCTCAGCGGCTTTCGATACCGTTGACCACGGTATCCTCCTGGACCGCCTGGAGGGGTTGGGCATTGAGGACACCGTATTGCGGTGGTTCCGGTCCTTCCTCTCCAGCAGGTACCAGATGGTAGCACTGGGAGAGGAGGTTTCGGACCCGTGGCCACTTACTTGTGGGGTGCCACAGAGTTCCATCCTCTCCCCGATGCTATTTAACATCTATGTGAAGCCGCTGGGGGCTATCATCAGGAGTTTTGGGGTGCAGTGTCATCAATATGCGGATGACACGCAGCTCTACCTCTCGTTTAAATCTT